>NC_134358.1:37110850-37120850 GCF_048569485.1 Anomaloglossus baeobatrachus
AAGTGCACCCACAGTGCACTTGCAGTATAATCTACATGTTAATAAAAAGATACATTTCTCTTAAGAATAAGAATAACAGTTCACAAGGTAATAGGGGAGAGGGGAGAACTGACATATTTAGAGTCATGGACTGCAAGTGTGCTCACAGTGCACTTGCAGTCTAATCTGCATATGAATAAAAAGACAAATTTCTCTTCAGTTAAATAACACTTCACAATGTTATGCCCCGGGGAGAGGTGATATAGAATCATGGACTGCAAGTGAGCCCACAGTGCACTTGCAGTCTAATCTGGATGTGAATAAAAAGACATTTCTTCACAGTAAAATAACAGTTCACAAGGTAATAATGGAGAAATGACATAGAGCCATGGACTGCAAGTGTGTCCACAGTGCACTTGCAGTCTAATCTACATATTAATAAAAACACAAATTTCTCTTCAGTAGAATAACACTTAACAATGTAATAGGGGAGAAGGGAGAAGTTTTATATATGTATGTATATATATATATATATATATATATATATATATATGAGTCATGGACTGCAAGTGCGCCAAAGTGCACCTGTAGTCTAATCTGCAAATGAATGAAAATACATATTTCTCCACAGTAGAATATCCAATTCATAGCGTAAATGGGAAAAGTGATATGGAGTAATTGACTGCAAGTGCGCCCACAGTGCACTTGCAGTCTAATTTGTATAAGAATAGATAAAAAAAAATTCTCCGCAGTAGAATAACAGTTAACAATGTAATAGGAATAGCAGCAGTTATTGGACACTGCTCTATCTTGCACTATTACTGGATGACCAGTGAAAATGTTGCTGATAGCTTGCCTTTAAGTCATCAACTTACTATTTTTTCAGGCTCAAATACATTTAACTGTTATCTACCTCTGTTCTCATTTCTTATAACATGAAAAGATTATGCTTCTGCTCTTTCTCTGTCTCTCCCCCATACTTTACACTGCAGCTCGGCATTGTCTCATTGGCTGATTTCCTATTATAAGCCCATCATGGAAAAGTTTCCTTTTATAGAGTGATTATAAACAAATAAATATACTGGTGGATGTGGTAACCCTAGATTTCTGAGTTAACCCTTCCCTGTGTGAGATTTATCCCATTGTAAGGATTTTTTTCCCTTATAGTATCTATATATTCTGAAAAATTTTAATATAATCTAATGAAAGCCTCTAAAATGAGCCAGGTCCCAGCTTAATGTGAGTGTCCACATTTTTTAAGACCAACTTTTGCTTTAAATCAGGGGCAGAAATCAGTTTTCTCGGAGGTCTAAATTCATTGCATAGAGATAGGATAACGTGTGCTACCAGCAGCCACCACTAGGAGGAGTCAAGGAGCTTACTGGCCACTATTTATACATTGATGTCAACCATAAGCTCCCTCTAGTGGCAACTGAAGGTAGCAGTTATTTTTTAATAATCTATTCCTTAGTCTTTACATGGGTTTTGGAGATCTGTATCAGATCGCTATATAAATCGTGTAATGAAGGACGACCTAAAAACAACGGGATTACAAATATATATATTTTGCGGTACTCTGTTAGGGGATGTTTATGTTACATCTGGCCACCGGGTGGCTGTGATGTAAATTGCAGCCAACTGATGTTGTATCGTATCCATTCGAGCCAATGTAATGGTGGACACGCCTGTATAATTTATAACGAGTTACTGATCATAGTATCATAGTTTTTAAGGTTGAAGGGAGACTCTAAGTCCATCTAGTTCAACCCGTAGCCTAACATGTTGATCCAGAGGAAGGCAAAATAAACCCAATGTGGCAAACAAGTTCCAGTGGGGAAAAAATTTCCTTCCTTCGTCCACATCCGGCAATCAGACTAGTTCCCTGGATCAATATCCTGTCATAAAATCTAATATACATAACTGGTAATATTAAATTTTTCAAGAAAGGCATCCAGGCTCTGCTTAAATGTTAGTAGTGAATCACTCATTACAACATCATGCGGCAGAGAGTTCCATAGTCTCACTGCTCGCACAGTAAAGAATCCTCGTCTGTGATTATGATTAAACCTTCTTTCCTCGAGACGTAGCGGATGCCCCCGTGTTCCAGTCGCAGGCCTAGGTGTAAAAAGATCTTTGGAAAGGTCTCTGTACTGTCCCCTCATATATTTATACATTGTGATTAGATCCCCCTAAGCCTTCGTTTTTCCAAACTAAATAACCCCAAGTTTAATAACCTGTCTTGGTATTGCAGCCCACCCATTCCTCTAATAATCTTGGTCGCTCTTCTCTGCACCCTCTCCAGTTCAGCTATGTCCTTCTTATATATCGGTGACCAGAATTGTACACAGTATTCTAAGTGCGGTCGCACTAGTGACTTGTACAGAGGTAGAACTATATTTTTTTCATGAACACTTCTACCTCTTTTAATACATCCCATTATTTTATTAGCCCTGGCAGCAGCTGCCTGACACTGGCCACTAAAGTGAAGTTTACCATCCACCCATACACCCAAGTCTTTTTCTGTGTCTGTTTTACTCAGTGTTCTACAATTAAGTACATAATCATAAATTTTATTTCCTCTACCCAAGTGCATGACCTTACATTTATCTACATTAAACTTCAATTGCCACTTCTCAGCCCAGTCCTCCAATTTACATAAATCTCCCTGTAATATAAAATTATCCTCCTCTGTATTGATTACCCTGCAGAGTTTAGTATCATCTGCAAATATTGAAATTCTACTCCGCATGCCCCCAACAAGGTCATTAATAAATATGTTGAAAAGAAGCGGGCCCAATACTGACCCCTGTGGTACCCCACTATGAACTGAGACCCAGTCCGAGTACGTACCATTAATAACCACCCTTTTTTTCCTATCACTGAGCCCGTTTTTAACCCAGTTACACATATTTTCCCCTATCCCCATTATTCTCATTTTATGTACCAAGCTTTTGTGTGGCACCGTATCAAAAGCTTTTGAAAAGTCCATATACACAATATATGACAGTTTGACAGTTTGCTTGGCTGTCTGGGGTGTTGGTCAATTCGATTAGGTGCATCCCTAATTTTCTAGCCTTTTCACACTACATAAACCTTACCAAAATACCAATTTTAAAGCTTATTGTCATAAACTCCTCCCCATCTGCACAATGCCAGTAAGTGCCCTGTCCGAAGTAAAGCAACAGTAACAAAATATTCCATATTGTCTCCATTCAGTGGTCTGGTTCCCATTATAGATTGAAGAGATTCCGAATTATCAATGTTTTTCCTGCTAGATTAAAGGGATGATGAGACAACCACTTTAAGAAGCCAATATTGAATAATGTCATTACCTTCTCACCATCTTACAGATTCGCCCTAATAATAGTAAAATAAACTATATACTAAATGAACCCAAAATGTTAATGGAAGGGATTGCAATACACCCCTGGCTTCTGTGCATCTTCTTAGGTATTTAAAGAAATTGTGATACATTGTGATAAATTCTTTATAATTGTCTCCGGATTGTGATTTAATCAGAAAATTAAGAGCAGAAGTTTAGTAGCAGGTCTGAAAACAGGGACTCAATCAGTCAGATGGGAGGAGATTGTGCCTAAAAAGTCCAGGGGGAGGAACTCGCTTTTTCAAACTCCTTAATTTGGACTTTACAGGGTCATCTACATAGTGCAGCTGTGATTTTGGCACAGTTTGGGATCTAACAGAAATGTTTCCAGGTAACACTTTCCCTTTAAAACATTTCTGAAAAGACTGATCCAGTCAGGTGGGAGGAGCTTGTGCCTATAAAGTCCAGGAGGAGGAACTAACTTCTTCAAACTCCTTAATTTGAACTTTACAGGGTCATCTACGTAGTGCAGCTGTGATTTTGGCACAGTTTAGGATCTAAACAAAAGATTTTCAGGTGATGTACATTTTAGTACATTTTTTTCTTTTTTTTTTTTAAACTCTGATCCAATCAGTCAGATGGGAGATGTTTGTGTCTAAAAAGTCCAGGGGGAGGAACTCACTTCTTCAAACTCCCTTATTTAAACTTTACAAGATCATCTACATAGTGCACCAGTGATTTTGGCACAGATTTGGATCTAAAGGAAATGTTTCCAGATGACACTTTCCCTTTAAAGCATTTCTGGAAACGCTGATCCAGTCAGATGGGAGGAGCTTGTTCCTAAAAATTCCAGGGGGAGGAACTCACGTCTTAAAACTCTTTTAATTTGGACTTTACATGATCATCTACATAGAACAGCTGTGATTTTGGCACAGATTTGGATCTAAAGGAAATGTTTCCAGGTGACACTTTCCCTTTAAAGCATTTCTGAAAACAATTATCCAGTCAGATGGGAGGAGCTTGGGCCTAAAAAGTCCAGAGGGAGGAACTCACTTCTTCAAATTCCTTAATTTGAACTTTACAGGGTCATCTACATAGTGCAGCTGTGATTTTGGCACAGTTTAGAATCTAAAGGAAATATTTTCAGGTGATGTTTTCCTCTTTAATGCATTTTTTAAAACACTGATCCAGTCAAATGGGTAGAGCTTGTGCCTAAAAACTCCAGGGGGAGGAACTCACTTTTTAAAATTCCTTAATTTGGACTTTACATGATCATCTACATATAGTGCAGCTGTGATTTGGGCACAGTTTTGAATCTAAAGTAAATGTTTCCAGGTGACGTTTTCCCTTTACAACATTTCTAAAAACACTTTTCCAATCAGTCAGATGGGAGGAGCTTGTTCCTAAAAAGTCCAGGGGGAGGAACTCCCTTCCTCAATCTCCCTGATTTGAACTTTACAGGGTCATCTACATAGCGCAGCTGTGATTTTGGCACAGTTTGAAATCTAACAGAAATGTTTCCAGGTAACACTTTCCCTTTAAAGCATTTCTGAAAACACTGATTCAGTCAGGTGGGAGGAGCTTGTGCCTAAAAAGTCCAGGGGGAGGAACTCACTTCTTAAAACTCCTTAATTTGGACTTTACATGGTCATCTACATAGTGCAGCTGTGATTTTGGCACAGTTTGGGATCTAACAGAAATGTTTCCAGGTGACACTTTCCCTTTAAAGCATTTGGGTCCTGAAACAAACAAGAAGCAGCAAAAAATCCATGCGAATAACAAGATTATTGTTAGCTGAACCTGGTGTACATTATCGGAGAACAGATAGCTAAATCCGGTGGGTTTGGAGTAAACATATAGATTATTTTTTTATCAGAAGTAACCAGGCTCGTTTTCAGTTAACAGCTGGAAAAAGCAGATTATTCCTCGCCTGCCAGAAAAAGGGTTTCCTGTAAAACCTGCGAATCGAAACGCGGAGACTTTGAAATAGATGATGGAGGTCTGAATCCTCAAATTAGCAGAGCGAGGAGGAAAATAAAAAATATTCAGTATCTGCCCATGCCGCACATTCATTATACAATATATATATATATATACTGTATATGAGGATGTAGCACATAAAATGCCTACAGCCGCAGGTGACGAGGCCTCCAGGATCTTAAAATATTACACCAATTTTTTTTTTTATTTTTACAAAGAAAGGAATAAAAGAATAGAATATCTATTGTTTTACATTATTGGTTTAAAGGCAATTAAAGGAGTTGTCCGACATTAGCTTACCAAAAAATGTTGAGTTTATCTGTGCTGTATTGTCATATAAAACACCCCTACATTGTTATTTTTTGTTTTCTAACTTTTGTTCCTCTTGAATTATTCCTTTATTCTCTGCAGCTTTTTGTTTACCTTCAGCTCCAGCAAACTGACCACTTCCTGTGCTAAACCTCCCAGTCACAGCTGGCACTGCCCGGCCTCAGTGTCCAGCCTCGCCCCCTGCCCGCCCTCACTGTCCAGCCCCGCCCCCTGCCCGCCCTCACTGTCCAGCCTCGCCCCCTGCCAGCCCCGCCCCCTGCCCACCCTCACTGTCCAGCCCCGCCCCCCTGCCCGCCCCGCCCTCTGTCCGCCCCCTGCACACACATTCCCTGTCAGTATTCTGCTCAGCACCTGACCTGTTATCACTCTAGCAATGGAAATAACAGCCCCACATCGGGCTCTGCACCGCACACACACACACACACACACACCGAACTCTGCACCCCACATCACATCAGGCTCTGCAACCCTCCCCCCACCCACCCACACAAACACACACACGGCGCTCTGTACCGACCCCCCCCCCTCACCATCGTTCTGTACCGACCCCTACCCCCATAGGGAACACATGTGGGCTACATTCACATGACCGTTCCATTTTTGCGGTCCGCAAAAAACGGTCCATTTTTTCACAGATGCATCCGTGTGTCATCCGTGTGCCTTCCGGACCGCAAAAAACCGAAGCAGCAAGAAAGATAAATAGATGAGTAGATATAGAGATGAATAGATAGATATAGAGACAGAGGTAGAGGGATGAATGAATGAATGGAGGGATAGATAGATAATGGATAGATGAATAGATAGATGAGAAAGACATATATAATGTCCTACCCCCCTGCATATTCTAAGCTGGCACCCTTTAGTGACTTTCATGTGGCACTAAAGGGTGCTTAGGCTTGTATTTAGCCAAAAAAATAAATAATTAAAAAAAAAAAAAACTACATGGGGTCCCCCCTATCTTTTGTAGCCAGCTAGGGTAAAGCAGATGGCTGCAGCCTGCAGACCACAGCTGGCAGCTTCACCTTGGCTGATAATCCAAAACAGAGGGCACCCCACGCTATTTTAAATTAAATAAATAATTTAAAACAAAAAACATGGGGTCCCCCCCCAAATTGAATCACCAGCCGAGGTAAAGCAGACAGCTGGGGTCTGGTAATCTCAGACTAGGGAGGTCCACTGTTATTGGACACTCCCCAGCCTAAAAATAGCAGGCCGCGGCCGCCTCAGAAGTGGCGCATCCATTAGATGTGCCAATCCTGGCGCTTTTCCCCAACTCATCCCATTGCCCTGGTGCGGTGGCAAACGGGGTAATATATGGGGTTGATGCCAGATGTGTAATGTCACCTGGCATCAAGCCCTGGGGTTAGTGATGTCATGCATCTATCAGATACCCGACATCACCAACCCAGTCACTAATAAAAAAAAATAGACAACAAAAAAAGTTTTATTTCAAAAAACACTCCCCACATTCCCTCTTTCACCAATTTATTGAAAAGAACAATCAAATCCAGGTCCGGCGTAATCCAATAAGGGGGATACATGACTATCCATACCATAGACAATGTCCCCCCAGTCAATGAAGAACAGAATGTTCCCCATTGGCTGGGAGAGCAATGCAGTGACCTGAGCTAACATCAATAGGTCAGCCCAGGTCACTGCAGGGGATGACAAGAGCTGCTGTCAGGAGGTTAGATGAGATCATTACCTGCGGTGATGATCTCCTCTTCACTCCTGTCAGCCTTGTCACTGCCTTCTATGCCCACCGCGTTCTCAGCAGTATCGCCCGTGACGTCACCGCTAGTGACGTGAGAACGCAGTGGGCATAGGCGGCAGTGACATCACTGATAGGAGTGAAGAGGAGATCGTCACCGCAGGTAATGATCTCATCTGCCTCCTGGTAGAGCGCTCGTTATCCCCGCAGCAGCCAGCTCTGCAGTGTGAGAATCTGCATGCGGGCAGACACACACTGCAATGAAGGCAGCCGCGGGGCTGGAGCGGGACACAGACTGCACGGGCACTCCTACTATCCTGAGCAGGGGGCCCGGTGCTGGCGGTGACACCGTGGGCGGGGAGAGTACGGAGTGCGGGGGAATGTGTGGGAGGGTGCAGGGAAGGGGGGCGGTGACTCCACGCACTGTACCCCCCAGCAGGGCGGCAACAAGCTGTTCCAGATTTGCATATCAACATGGTCCTGCCCATGTTGACATGAAATGACGGGAAGCAGCAAAATCACGGCAGGAGCGGTCACATGACCCCTCTGAGCCGGGGGAGAGGGGCTGACAGCAGGGCAGGTAAGTGCTCTCTATCTACTTACCTGCCCCAATATAGCCCAATAGTGTAATAATAAAAAAAGTCAAAAGAAGCCGGACAACCCCTTTTACTAATTTCCCCTGCAGCCAGACCACAAGGATGCACCATCTGCTGCCGCATCCCATCACCCTCATTAGGTGGTGTCCAGTGGCATAACTAGAGTTCGATGGGCCCTGGTGCAAAATTTGGACCTGTCCCCCATTATGTTAGTGAGTGGTATGTATACATTCTAAATCCTACAAAGACATATGAGTTGCCTCCCCCATTATGTAGTAATGTCCCCCACCCTGTTCTAATGTCCCCCATCTTGGGCTCCTTCCTCGTAAATATGTCCCCCATCCTGGATTATATGCCCCCCCACCCTAATATATATGTTCTCCATTCTAGCCCACATCCTGGTGTATATATAACCCCATCTTGATAAAAATGTCCCCATCTTGTAATATACAGTGCTGGCCAAAAGTATTGGCACCCCTGCAATTCTGTCAGATAACACTCAGTTTCTTCATGAAAATGATTGCAATCACAAAATCTTTGATATTATTATCTTCATTTATTTTGCTTGCAATGAAAAAACACAAAAGAGAATGAAACAAAAATCAAATCATTGATCATTTCACACAAAACTCCAAAAATGGGCCAGACAAAAGTATTGGCCCCCTTAGCCTAATACTTGGTTGCACAACCTTTAGCCAAAATAACTGCGAACAACCGCTTCCGGTAACCATCAATGAGCTTCTTACAATGCTCTCCTGGAATTTTAGACCATTCTTCTTTGGCAAACTGCTCCAGGTCCCTGAGATGTGAAGGGCGCCTTCTCCAAACTGCCATTTTGAAATCTCTCCACAGGTGTTCTATGGGGTTCAGGTCTGGGCTCATTGCAATATTGAACTCTTTGGATGCCATGATACACGCAAAGTTCGTAGGCCAAAAAGCAACAGTGACCTGTGGACGTGGGAACGTCATGGTGTGGGGATGTTTTTCAGCATACGGCACTGGCAAACTTCATCTGCTTGAAGGAAGTATGAACTGATAAATGTACTGAGACATTCCTGATGACAAACATCTGCTGCCGTCTACCAGGATGATGAAGATGAAACGAGGGTGGACATTTCAGCAAGACAATGATCCCCAAACACACAGACAAGGAAACTCTCAATTGGTTTCAGAGAAAGAAAATAAATCTGCTAGAATGGCCGAGCCGATCACCAGAGCTGAATCCAATAGAAAAAGTATGGAAAGATACGAAAGATCAGAATTCATAGAAGGAGCCGGGACCTGCAGGATGTGAAGAGTGTTTGTGTGGAAGAATGGGCCAAAATAACACCTGAGCAATGCAGGAGAATAGAGTCTCTATACAGGAGGCATCTGGAAGCTTCATCACCAACAAAGACTTTTGTACTAGGTACTAAATAACTTCCAGTAACGTGTTCAATACTTTTTCCATGTGTCATTTCTCTTTATGGACATCTATGGGTAGATTTCTTTGCCTGTGTGGATTGGATGGTTTGTTAGGCTAGTTTCACACATACGGCTTTTTGCCGGATTGGCGGATCCGGCGTACTCCAGTACAGTGTGATATAGTACAATGGCAGCGCGGCAACGTCCGGATCATATGCTCCGGTCATATCACAGCATGTGACCGCTTGTTGCATTGCCATTGTACTGTATACACTGTACTGGAGTGCGCCGGATCTGCCAATCCGGCGAAAAGCCGGATGTGTGAAACGAGCCTTACTGACATCTGGTGAGAAATTCATGTCAATAGAATCTTTAGAAATCTATTTACTTAGAAAATTGGTGACGTGTTCAATGTTTATTTGATGTCCATAAAACTGGACAACCCCTTTGACGTCAGTTTTCACTTCCCTGCAATACCTTTATATTATCCCTAGTTCCTCACATACTGTGATGCCAGACAAGACGAGCAGTATGAGTAGTAGGATAGTCAGACAAGCCAGGATCATAAGCTTGGAGGTAATGTATAAGATTTAGGGAGCAGACAGAGACATGGTCAGGAAGAGGTCCAAGGTCAGAAGCCAGGAGGTAACGTATAAGGTTCAGGAAGCAGACCGAGAC